>NW_026732668.1:0-40000 GCF_028476545.2 Physella acuta | reverse complement strand
TACTTAAGAGAAAATATTTGCATGTATCAGGAACTTCTTAACATTTGGTTGCGATGGCAAGGGCGGCTATCTTTTTAAAAAAAATAAGGTTAAAAAACTATTCCATATAAGGATCTTTTACTAACTCTAATAGAGTCAGCTGACTTGTTTTAGGAATAATTATCACTCTAAAAATATTTATTTCCAATTTTTTGTACCTTTGTAAAGCTAGCTAGAATTAATTATAATGGTAATTCACAATACCAAATTTTAAAATTTCAAAACAAATATTCATCTACCAGAAATTTGGGTTTTGTTTTTTAAAGTGATTTAAACTGTTGAATACCTTTACTAGAAATTTAAAAAACTAGCTACGCTTTTATTTTAAGTTATTTAAATAATAGTTCATTATTGCATATTTTAAAAAATAATTGATTCTCTCCTTGTCATTAAAACGTTTGCGATGCATTTTTTATTCCTAGAAAAAATATTTCAAGAAAGTTTCCTTTCTTTTACATTTTCTCCCTTATAAACTTCTGAGCCACACTTTAATATATCTTTATAACTCGAACATATTTTAAAGAACCACCGTGGTTGATTTTTGCTTTCAAATGTCATAATAGTTTTAAATTTGTTGTTTAAATAAAACACATTTAAAACCTTATGATTACAAGCTGTTAAAAATAAAAATAACAAAAAAAAAAATTTAACGAGAATAAGGGGCCTATAAATGAAAAAAATCTAAACATTCTGTAAATATTCCTGCACATTTTGTGTCCAACGCTGTTACTTTCACTATATTGGGTGTAACACTCAGTGGGTTAGTTCGTGATGATCAACCACTATGAGTCACAGTGAACCTCACCAAGTGTCAAACCAAGTAACAAAAGTGCAATTTTTAAACGTTACAGTCGATTGGGCAAGTGAAGTAGAGTTCACTTGTTTATGTGACCTCGGCATATGAAAAGATAGTGTGGTCAGCACTATGCCCAGCCGCCTTTACTTTCCTTAACGTGAGTTAGGTACCCATCAGAGTTGGGTGGGCTCCTGAACACGGATTCGAACTCGAAACTTACGGGTTAGAGTCCAGCTCACTACCGCTCGACCACTCCGTCCCTTTTGTCCAAACAGTACCCCCAAAAAAGCGGATCAATAAGAACCTCAATCGAACAAAATCTAAATACAAAGTTCTGATACAGTTACGTCCCTCTACTATTATTTGATAGAGCTAACATAATCAGTTTATATATATATATATATATATATATATATATATATATATATATATATATATATATATATATATTTACTTATATTATGTATATATCATATAAATATACGTATATACATATATACGTATATATATATATATATATATATATATATATATATTTATTTATTTATTTATTTATTTATTTATTTATTTATTTATTTATTTATTTATTTATTTATTTATTTATTTATTATTTTTCTTTTATTGAATTAATGAACTAATTTTTTAATTATATTATTGTATTTAAAAGCAGGTAGACCTACATATTATCGCTATTAAGCTTTTTTTATTAAATTAGTTTAAGTAAACCCTAACCTAATTCCAAACTGAAATCGTCCTAACCATGTTTTACATGAAACTGGTCGAACGGTAGAGGATTTGAATGCTAACTCTCTGAGTCCACCCAGCTCTGATGGGTACTTGACGCACGTTAGGTAAAGTAAAGACGGCTTAACTTAGCGCTGACAACACTATCCCTTCATACGTCGAGGTCCCTCAAACATCAGAACTCTACTTTATCTGCTCCTTGTGTCTTGGGCACGAATTGGAAAATATGATGAGGGTCGATAATATACAAGTTTTACCGTTTTTTGTTTTCCCTTATAATTAGAGTGAAATACTAGGCAGAATTTTTTGATAATTTTAACTGATCATGTGGCACATTTCTATATCACAAATCAATCAATCAATTGCTAATTAACCGCTGTTATAATAGTTTAAAAAAAGATCTTTAAAAACTTTTTTCGGTGCTTATTTCCAACAAGAACAGTACGGTATTGTTCATTGTATCGCAAAAACAAAAGGAAATGCGTATTTTAAATTTACCATACATTGATTTCCTTCAAACCATCCGTGCATAATCTGTATTAAGTGGTCAAATGATGAGTCGATTGGGAGACGAAGGTCGCATTTCCCAATAACACATCGATTAGGCGACATGTGTTATTTTTCTTTGGTGAAACAAAGCGATAGTTTAGAAAAATTAAACATTTTCACTTGTGCATAAAGATAGATACTACGGGGTCGATTGTTGAAGCGCTCGACTTCTATCCCTAAAGGTCTCGAGTTTGGATCTCTGTCCGGAATCGTGACTGTATGACTTTGCTGAGTCCTACAAGACTAGTGTTAAAAACTACAATTTGTAAAATGTAAAGCGTACAATAATATTAAACATGCTACTTTATTTTTAAAAAAAAAGTAAATTTCGCTTTCAGAGCTAAAGATCCACCGAGCAGATAGAGTCCATGTGATTCTTGACCTCGGCATATTTAGAGATAGTGCGGTCAGCAATATGCCCAGCTGCCTTTACTTTAACTAAGGTTAGTCTGGTCACCAAACAGAGCTGGGTGGACTAAAGATCGTTCTGTTTGTACCCGGCAATGAACTCGAGACTTACAGGTTAACAGTCGTATGCTCTACCGTTTGACCATGCAGTCCTATGAGTAGCATTTAAAAAAAAAACATGAATTTATTTATATTCCTCCGTTTAATGTTTATTTTCCAGATATGAAAAGGAAATCATGTAATCTATTGTTCTTGAGTTTAGCATTAGTACAAAACTAACCATAATGTTAAACTAAACAACCCCCACTAAACGACAATGAGAAATATCCATTATGGTATTATTTCAATAGTATTATCAAAATGTATTGCACATTTATAAAATGAAAATAGCAAATCCTTTAAAAATATGAAACTGTTTTTTTAAGAAAAACATACAGTAAAAAAGTTTAAGTAAACAAGAAGAATATAATAAATAATACATAATAAGTAAAAGGTAATAAAAAAAAGTAATCGAAACACAACTGAAGTTGGTCTAACGTCAACAGACTACAAAACACAGCCATAAAATAAACTTAAATTCAATCAATAAAATCAAAGTTAACATGATTCATCTAAAAGCCATGTTTCTGCGTGTTGCGTTTGTCTTTTGGGTTTTTAAAACTATATAATTGATACACACATCGTAATGTGCAGAATAATAAAAAAAACTAAATCTGTAAAAGAAATACTGAGAAGTTTATTTTACATTGCGACGGCTTTTTGTTTAAAATCTTGAAAAATGTAATGGAATAAATGTAGAAGATTACATTTATAAAAAGAAATAATTTTTAAAACTTTGTTAAAAACCACCTTTTAAAAAATGAAATAATTTAAGAAAGAAAAAGATTTTATTTGAATACATAAATCGGCATTCAAATTTTTATTTCAATTTTTTATTTAACATACAATGATGTCATTCTTTTTCTTGTACGTTTTGGGAAGATACTTCTTTATATGTTTCGTTTCGTTTCGTTTGACTCAATTTCATAATTTCTAAAGTGGTACTTACTCAATTTCCGATTTATCGAAACCCGATAATATTAGTATTCTTTCAGCTATATACTTATGACATTTTAAACATAAGTAATTGATTGTAAAACGAAATCTCTTTTTACTTTTGAGCGATTCATGGTAAACGGAATAGTTATTTTACTTTATTTCCAAGGAAGAAAGGAAACGTGCATACTGTTTGAGTTAGGAAATTTCATATACAAATGTGTAACAACCTATATGAAATTTTTTTTTGTAGTTTTTGAGTGAATTCCGATATCCTGTACTAAAACTTTACTCTTTTTCTAGTTTCTAAAATTCCGGTGGCTTAAGAAACTTCTCAGTAGACTTAAATAAGCTTTTCAGCAATTTCGGTAACCGTAAGTGTCATCAAAACTTGACCCACTTATCAAGTTTAAACCAATGCTCAGTCAGATATAAAAAAAATTATTTAGCATGCTTCGACCAACGACGGAAAAAATACGAAGAACCAAGTAAAAACAAATTGATTAACGCGTAAAATGCAATGAAAGAAATGACCAAACTATGTTAAAAATGATTTTAATAAAGTTATCCTTTCTTATCTGTTCATTAATTTAGATGAATCGTGTGGTCAGAGCTGTGTCCAGCCAGATACACAGATAACACGTCACAAACGAGAGTTCTACCATTGTACACCCACGCTAACCAAACGACATTTCGATAAAAACGTTTCGATTCATGGCTGACTTTTTAATGTTTGAGATTAATATCATAAAATGATTGTTTTCAAAGACAAAGAAAAACATTATTTGGACATCAGCTTTAGGTAAGAAACATCTTTATGATTGTAAACAGCGGCATGTTTTTTCGATTGTTAAAGTACTAATCGTATTAGATGTGGTATTCTTTTTCTTCGTGTAGGCGTGTGTATTTTTATAACAGTGACTATGTGGTGTACTATATCTATGTAGGCCAATGCTAAATGTGTTTTACTTTGTCTAAATACGCATTAAGTTTGGCTATAAAGACTAAGTCTCAAATTAATTATGTTTTATCATCATTAATGAAGACATATTTTTTATTCATTAATTTAATCAGAATCTACAAATAAGATTTAAAAGATATACGAAATTATCTTAAAAAACAGCAAGTTTAAGTTTGCGTTGTGGTGCAGTTTTGGTCAATGTGTGCAACCGACAGTCACAACCATTTTTCATCTGTCCTTCCGTCAATCCGTCCATCGGTCTAACCGTTCATCCGTCCATCCGTCAGTCTAAATCGTCCATATGTCAATACATCCTTCCGTCAATCCTTCCGTCAATCCATCAATCCGTTCATCCGTCAATCCCTCCATCCGTCCAACTGTCTATCCGTCCAACCGACCATCACAACCATTTTTCATCCATACACTCCACACCCAACAACATATACAACAATCTAACCACGAACTCAATTATCTATCTATTCCTGAATCCACTCGTCCGTCCATCAGTCCAACTGTCCATCCGCCCATCCGTCCATCCTTAAATCCGCCCATCCGCCTATCCGTCTATCCGTCCATACATCCATCCGCCTATCCGTCTATCCGTCTATCCGTCTATCCGTCTATCCGTCTATCCGTCTATCCGTCTATCCGTCTATCCGTTATCCGTCTATCCGCCCATCCGTCTATACTTCTATCCGTCCATCCGTGTATACGTCCATCCATACATTCATCCATCCATCCATCTATCCGTCCATCCGTGTATACGTCCATCCGTCCGTCCAGCCGTCCAATCATCTGTCAATCAAAAACATATTCTACCCACCCCTTTTACTTTCGCCTGCCGTCGATTTACTCATTACTATACTGTACAATCTAAAATCAAAATGCGATACAACCTCTAAAGTTGAGTCTTATAGATATTTTTAAGAGATAATAATGTGACGTGTCACCTTCCTAAGCCCCCAACCCAAGAGTGTGACGTCACCTCCAATGGACCACTCCCTGATATTTTTCATCTATGGATCAATATGTTTAGTGGTATGATCACATTGAAAACCTAGCTGGCTCGCTCGTGAGGATAGCGGGCCTAAGTCAATCGTTCTAGTTTTACAAAGTTATGCATAGGTGTCTACTTTTGTACTTTTATAGTGTAGGATGTATACAAGATGTTTTGAAATTTTATATACTAATCGATTTTTTTTTACAAATCTCCACGTTTCACATTTTTTACTGAGTAAGAAAAACTCAGTTTTGTCTGTATGTATGTCTGTCTGTCTGTCTTTCTGTGAACACGCTTAGTATTTCTATCAATTTTGGAGTAATTTTCGAAAGCAGATAATTTAAGCACCGTTTAATTTAGGTGAATGAAATTATTTATAAAAAAAGATTACAATTCACAGGCTTTTAACATATTTTGAAAAATTTCCGGTAACCCAAATTGGTAAGTTGTCTATTTCCGTGGGAACACTATAACTTAAGTACACTTTAAGACGGATAGTCGAAATTATATCTTTAAGAATAAGATCTTATTCAGAGTTTCTTCCAGGCAAAAATGTTTACCACCCCCCCGAACGAAATGAAATTTATATAATCTATATAGAAAATATATACTTTTAACAGTGTCCGCCCTCCCCCCCGAAGAAAGTTTACCGCCGCCCCCCCCCCCCCCGAAATTTTCAAGTGCCCCCCCCCCCCCCCCCCTGGAGAAAAAAGTCTGGAAGAAACACTGATCTTATTCTTGAATCACTTCGCATTTTTGAGTTACCTCCGATTACAGGAATTGGTACTTTCTTATGGTCATTTAAATAACGAGCACTTGAATGCCGTCCCACTTAAGTGGACGAGGTTTTATAAAAATGTATTATATCTTATTGTCTTACATATTTCATACTTTAAGTGATTTCCGGTAACCGGAAATATTACTTTATACATATTGTTTGAGTTCTTTTAGTGCGAATCGTTTTTCTAGTCCCTGACTAACAATTTTTAAAAATTCGCCACGCCTATGATTTTTTTATTGCAATAACATTATCTTAGGGAAAGTTTTTGATTGGCTACTTTGTTTTCACACAGCTTATAAAACATGGTGGATCTGAACTTCTGCGCTTCTTTTGGCTGCACAAATTTGAGACATTGCTTTCACTCAGGCGAGTAAATGTTTGTTTTAATTTTTTTTTAAATTGTCGCTACAAGACCGAATTTATGTTAGTTTCAGCCCGAACATTTATCTTCCAGCATGTTGATTTTTGTACTTTAGTAGTTGTCCTGAAAACAAACTTCAATATATCTCTATATTTGGTAGTAGGGGGTATGCTCAAAAGACACTGGCCCGAACGCCGTTAGTCCGAAGGCCATTTGTTCGAAGGCCATTTGTCCGAAGGCCATTTGTTCGAAGGCCGTATTCTTGAATGGACGTTTGCCCGACTGCGACAAACGCCCAACTGGACGTTTGCCCGATTGCGACTTATGACGGGACGTTTAAATATTTGTATTGTTTTATTGTTGTTTTATTTTTATTGTTTTTTTAAATTATTATTTATTGTTTAAATATTTTCAAAGATTATTGCCTTGAAAACATGTAATTATTATTTATTGTTTAAATATGTTCTAGGACTATTGCCTTGAAAATGTTTAAACAACCAATGTTGATGTTTACACCAATTTAGAATGAAAGTAGCGCTTTGTTATGTTTTTAAACAATTCGATTTTGTTTTAAAAATGTAAAGACTTCAACCAAAGAATTGAATTTTCGAAGTGTATATTTGTGTTTTGTGTGTGAGTTTGGGGGGGGGGGGGTATTGAAAAGCGTTGTAGAATTGTATTACTAAATGTAATTGATATTAATATATTAAATTCCGAAGGAAAAAATTCATCAATCTCTGTAAACATGGCAACAATCGCAATTACCCTAATAACTGTAATGATGTTGTTTTTCGGCATATGCTGGGCACAAGGTAAGTAACATAAATGTGCAAATAGAAATATTAAACCCAACATATATATATATATATATATATATATATATATATATATATATAGAGAGAGAGAGAGAGAGAGAGAGAGAGAGAGAGAGAGAGAGAGAGAGAGAGAGCAGCCGATCAAACACTATTTTCTATGAAAGACTCAATGAAATTATCAATGACAGAGTCAATGATAACTACCGCTCTCCTGTATTTTTCTCTTAAGAAACTCAATGATAAAGCGTTAGTAGTTTTAAAGAGAGAGAGAGTTTATCAAAACGGAAATAATTCAACTCGTTTAATTAATAAAGCGTTAAACGTAATTATTAATTCTTAATTTCTCAGCGATTTATACAATTGTTTAGGGACAGTTAAACTATTTTTAAAAAAATATAGATCCTCGATCTTCATTTATAATTTATTAATTAAAATAAGATTTTTAAAAAATAATTAAAACAAGTTTTTGTACTATATTATTAAAAAAATCAACTAATGAATATAATAAATAATTTTGACTATTTCTCATTCTAAACCTATCGAATATCTTTTTTTTTAATGCAAGGTAATCTTTTATAGAACCTACATGATTAACTTTTCTTCTAATAATAAAAAAAACTCTAAATAAAAACTATTATTCCTACAAATATTAGAGTAGTCTCCCTTGACAGTTTCTATTCGAATGTATTTTGTGTTAATTTTCGTTATGAAATACAGTTGACTTTTTAAATAAATTATATAAGAAAACAATCTATCTCTGTGTATATTTATTTTAAAAAAATATTATTACAATAATTAGAATAGGTGTTACTGGTTAAATAGCAATTATTCTCATTCTAAATCTTTGGCTATCGAGTTTCATGGGTTTTTAAATTTAAGATTATGAACACATTGGCTTGACGAAAATGATTATATACACTTAAATACATACTAAAATTTACTTTTCTTAATAAACCTACACTATTTTATGCACACATACAAAAAAGAATATTTTAGCGGCAGTTACAACGTCAAAAAAAAAAAAGGAAACTCCTTTATACTGAATAGTTCTACGTAACAACAAAAATGTAAAAATACATAGTCCTAGAGCACACTAACACATACATATATACATACGAAGATATGTGTGTGTGTGTAAGTAGGATGTGAGGTGTGTAGACAGGCGGGGTGGAAGGAAAGCAGTTGGGCAGGAATAACGGTAGGTAGGAAAGTAGGTAGGCAGGCAGCAGCGCAGGCAGGTTAGTAGATAGGTAGGTACGTGGGCAGGGAGTTAGGTATGTAGGTAGGTGGGCGTAGGTAGGAAGGCGCCTCACTCGGTATAGTGAGCGATTATAGTAGCCCATCATATTCATAGCGTTTCGCAATTATTAAAACGAACAAAAGTACCATAGTACTCACGGGAAAACCCGGGGAGTTAAATGGAACCCTGCCAGGGCGCCACCAAATCGAATTTTTTTTTTCGTAGAAACCACCACAGGGGTATTAGCATTAACTTCTCAAATTTGAATGACAAACGAATGAAATCTTTGATAATGCTTAAACAAATAAACCCACATATTCGTTTTTGGGGCGCGGGTTTGTCCACACTGCCGCCTAGACGCACCAAGGCTCACTGTATGAAAGCCTTGAGTGTACGTTAATCAACCTCTGTAATAGTGAGGTAGAACACACATTGGCGACCGCCCATGTGTTAGAGACGCGTCCCTTGGCGCTCCAGGGAGCCACTGGTTATATTTCCGCAGGGGCGCCCCTAATTCGGTTTAATTATAAAATGTCGTGTGCCACCGTGTCCCTATTGTAGGGTGCTTTTTAAGGAGGCACTCTCTGTAGAGCCCGGGGCGCTCGCTGTCGCCAACTGCCAGGGCGCCGGCGGGCGCTCATTATTCTACTTAGTGAACATTTATAGTAGCCCATCTAAACCGTAGTGTCGCCCGAGATGGGTCTTGGCCGCTCTGGGCCACTCAACCGCCGGGGAGCTGTCGGATGAACCTGGTGTAGTTTTATCACTGAATCTCAGAGGCGTAGCACCATTCCTGGCGCCTGGGGACACATTTTCAATTTGGCGCCCCCCCCCCCTCCCGCCGGAGACAAACTTTCAATTTGGCGCCCCCTCCCCGTATTTTTTAAATATTTATAATGCAAAACTATAGCTAAAATGAGCTTTTAAATTTTTCCAACCATTTTGGCGCCCCTAGGGTTGGCGCCCGGGGACATATGTACCCCCCGCCCCCCTCGCTGCGCCTCTGCTGAATCTAGTATTACCTATGACCGCAATTGATGAGATAGCCCCTCTGGATTCCCCTCTGGATTCTGAGCTCATAATCGTATAATTAGAAAAATCGAACCCTCCCAGGGTGCCACACTTAAGAATTTTTTTCTTTCTCGAAACCCTTTTCACCAACTACCCAAAATTTTATGACTCTCGTACGAACAGTGTCAAATTGCATCTGGCTTTTATTTTTATGGAGAAAAATTGCATTGCTTCCTGTCAGAGACCCCAGATCGAATGGGGCGCCAAAATGGGTAGACAATTTTTTAAAAAATTCTCATTCTTCAGTAAAATTTAAGAAAACAGATTTACACATGGCTGATATCCTCAATTATTTTATATAGGGGAGTGTATGTAGGGATAGGCGCCTTTTTGCCAGCGTTTGAATAGGGTTGGCACATAATTGATAGTTCGCCCCGGCTGCCGGAATAGGTTGCTACGCTTCTGCTTCCTGCTAGGGTGCCGCCCTGGCGAAATCTTTCCGGGGGGGGGGCGTGCGGACACTGTTAAAAGTATTTTTTTCTATATAAATTCCGTTTCGTTCGGGGGTGGGGGGGGGGGGGGTCGATAGACTTTCTTCGGGGGGTGAGGGGGGGGGGGGGGCTCTGCTTTCCCCCCCCCCCCCCCCCCTCCGAATAGATTCCTGGAAAAAACTCTGTTCACAAAGTTTATGGCGATCCGATGAAAAAGAAAAAGATGTAGTAATTCATATAGGACAAACAGATAAACATACTTTTATTTCTATAAATATAAATAGATATATAGGGCCTACTTTAACTAGTGTCCGCATACCCGCACCCGGAAACTTAGTCACAATTTTCTTTGTTACATTTGAACCCTTTAGGTTAATCAATATTAACAAAATTGAACAAGATGCAACAAATTCAGTTAACCAAGAAATTGAACAAATAAAATTCACGTTATCTTTTTATTGTTTTTAGATATAGAGTAGTAACAGACTACCTACAGGTCCTAACTCGCGACGAGGTACACATTTGTATTAAAACACACATCTAAGACATTTTCCATTTAGGTGGGTTTTGCAGTACAGTGGTTTCTTAAGTCGTGGACAAGTGATTGCGCTTATCTCTGTTGAGTAGCTATGTATTCTGTCCTATATTAGACAAATTTGTAAATATCTGTCACAATATGGGCATAGAGATGATATAACGATAGCTTATCTTTGCGGACGACGCTAAACTTTGGCATCGACACCACGGCCTACAAGTTCAAATTCGGTCCTTCAGAAATGTTTGAAGTCTCTAGATTAAAACTACTTTTCTCTTTTATGTACCTACTGACCACATCACATGCATTTGTTCTGAAAGTCTAAAAACAGAGGCACAAATATATCGTCTAGACTTGTGAGGTCTACAGATTAGGTATTTTGCAGTTATCTAAGCCCTTGCCTGTTCTGACTCAAAGCCTTATTCTTTCTTTATCGACGCCTTGCGTAACATGGGATTGGGTTTTTAAGGCGGCATAAAGCTTTATGTTGTTCCTTTTTGAGTACACTAGATTAAAAACTAACGTTTTCAGATGCCTAAAGATGTTTAACCACTAATTAATCAGAATAATGGGTCAAGATTTCAATTCTTGGTTTTGGGACACGTTAGTTGCCGGTGTTGAGCTAATGTCGATAGCATAAGGACTGTACCTTGATGCGGGCTTTTTATTTGTTGCCCATCGTAATAATTGAATGGTTGATTGGGGCTTCTTCAAGGGTTTGATTTGCCGTAATGTTAATGATATCATGCATGTGCGGCTTTTCTAAGAAGAAAATGGGTTTAAACACTTTTTAGTTATGCTTTTTTTAAATAGGCCTATATTTTACGACATCATAATCGTAATGAACAATAAAATGAATTTAAACAACTTTAGAATACACCTGTTTCGGCTAACATGAATGTTATTCTTCAAACTAGTAATGTTAAACGTGTCTTTTTCGCATTTTCGACTTATAAGCAATACAGTAAATTCCGATAACGTCCATATGCATACAAGCAATGACGTAGGCGAGGAGGGGTTTAATAGTGATTTAATAATGATACTTTCTTAACCCTCTACTGGACATCATGTTTGGTACCTTGCCCCCGGCAACTGGGTGGATTTGGATTACACCCAAGTTTTACTTCATAGTAAATGGCTTCAGTTTTAATTATTTGAGTTGGTAGCAACATTGACACAGTTGAAATCACATTAATTAGTATATAATTTACCATTACTAACAATAGGCCCTACTTAATTGTTTAATGTTGCTGGATATTAAGCCTAGTAGGTATTTATGTTTATTAATTTGTACAGAAACAAAAAAAGGATTCCCAAACAAAGTTTTATTTTTCAGAAATAAAGAAAATGATACAAATCAATAAAGAACAGTTTTCAAAAGAATTTGTATAAAAGTAATTATTATAAAATAAGAATATAGCATTGCATAGATAAAAATAAAATACTTGACACAAACAATATGAGGAATATTTTTTATCAGAGAAGAGAAAAATGTATGATGTAGTTTGAAAATAATAATGTACAGAATGTAGCTTTTGCAGATTAAAATGAAAATTCTCATGCCTATATAATTTATTGAGTAGCTGAAGCAAGACCCAAAACAATAGGCTAAATAATATGCATGGGACAGGCATTGAAAACTACAAATTGCATATAGTGAAGGTTACCCTATTTATTGGCTATATCCACAGTAAAGATTTATGGCTTTATTACCTGCTTGTAAAATTGTTAAGGAAAAAGTAAAGTATTGTTAACTTTTTATGGCAGACCAACTGCTGGCTGTGTTCTGGGAACATGTCATCTGTAAGGGGCATTGTTCTCGGCACATGTTGTCATTTTTTGTGTTCTCGGCACATGTTGCCATTTTGTGTGTTCTGGGAACATGTTGCCATTTTGTGTGTTCTGGGCACATAATGACATTTTGTGTGTTCTGGGAACATGTTGCCATTTTGTGAGTTCATGGAACATGTTGACATTATTTGGCTGTGTTCTGGGAACATGTTGCCATTTTGTGTGTTCTGGGAACATGTTGCCATTTTGTGTGTTCTGGGAACATGTTGACATTAAGTGGCTGTGTGCTGGGAACATGTTGACATTATGTGGCCGTGTTCTGGGAACATGTTGACATTATGTGGCTGTGTTCTGGGATCATGTTGACATTATGTGGCTGTGTTCTGGGAACATGTTTGTTTCATTTTTAAATATTATAATAAAACATTTTTAGAAATTCTATATTAGGAATTGTGTATATATATAAATTTATATATTTAATAAGACAATTGGATGAATTATAATAAACAGCAAAAATGATTCAAATAAGTTTAGAAGTATTTGGCTTGCTGTCCTAACAGTGAACTGTATTGCGAGCTTGTTTCCCTAGTGATAACCCATGTTTTTTGTGCGACCCTTCCAATCAAGTATCCAGCTTTTTCTTGGCCTGTATCAAAATGCTGGTCAGACTTGCTTGACTTGTGTATCACAATATGATTTTGAATGTTTTTCTGTAAATGAAATAAAGGCAAAATATTTTGATACTTTCTTTTGTGGAACTTGCAAGAAAAATAAATTACAAATTTATATTACTATCTCTAATATTTCTTTACTATAACTAATTACTTTGAAAAGATAAAGCACTGAACATGATGAATAACAAGAAACAAACATTATCAGCAAAGATTATAGATTTAAAATTGTGTTCATTCATATTGAAGATTAATGAAGTAGACTATCAATATTTACCCTCTTGATGGCTGATACTTTGATTTGATGTCTTTACTTTAAGCTTACACATCAGTCTCTGTGTGGTAAAATATGAAATAATATGCTTCAATAAAACTGTTTCAGTATATTAATTATATTAGATAAGTACATAGTTTTTGAGCTCTATAACAATATGTGTTTCAATTATCATTCAAATATAATACCCTCTATGTTGTACACTCACTGATTTATTAGAATTTAAAAAAAGACAATAATTAATAAAATATTTTGGATTAAAATCCATTATATTTATTATAACATACAATGCTATCTCTTGCTATAATAATTACTCTAAAAAATGGGTTATGTCTATAGTACAGTTACCTGAGGATGAAACTAGGCACAGTGTATAGTCCACGGAGACTGATTAATATCCCTTGTAATTGAACATCAGTTGTAGTTATGAAATCTGGATGGCCAAACACACACTCATAGTCCTGAAAAGCAATTTACACATAGATTAGCAAGAATATCTCACAAATTATTAAATTAAAGCTAACCCCTATTTAGTGCAATCCATCAAAGTAGTAGCATTTTTCGTTAAGTTGTAGACACAATACAAAGTAATGTTTGGTCTGTGATTTACATACTTTTATAAAATAGCAATCAAATTATATATATATATATATATATATATATATATATATATATATATATATATATATATATATATATATATATATATATATATATATATATATATTCATTGTAAATTTTAGCTATGTCTTGCTATTAAATTTATTTACTCGACTGATCTAAACTCACTTTATTTAAACATAATATATTGGATAAGTATAGTGATTTTATTATTCAGAAATAAATAGCAGCCCTAGAAAAATTTAAATAGTAACGTTTGCGAATGAACACATTACATTCTATGTATTTCCATTTCTATGTCTTTCCCAACTTGATGCAAATTACTAACCAAGCATTAAACTATAGTTCTAAACCTGACTCTAATTACCATTTATTGGACAACCTGAACCTTTGCAATACCATGTTATAATATATTATTTTAAAAAAGAGCTTACCACTAATTAGTAAAATCAATTTTTTTTAGTATTAACTGAGCCGCATACTATTTGCTCCTATTGTCATCACCGGAAATCCAGTATGTTGGCAAAGATTAGTCTCTAAATTCCCTGCAACCTCTATCCTCTCGAGTGCGGAAAACACTGAAATCATTAATCATTATTTAATTATGCCTAATAGTTTAAAGGTACTATTAAAGAAGTACTAAATAGTACGAGTCTAAGTTACTATAGGTCTAATGATAATTATTATTGTGTATGCTTACATGCTTTAAGTTTTATGCACAATATTGGTATATAATATATAGTCTATAGTATATAGCCTAAGCTATAGAGTATATAGGCCTATGAGCCTAAATATAACAGCAGCTTGAATAATGCTCATTAGCATGCATTCACTATAAACTATAAAGATAATCAAATATTTCAATTTAATTAAATTATAACTAATAGGCCTAATAGTAAATATGCTTTTTTCTTGTGGCAACAAATTTAAAGTATAGGGCAGTACAGTTATAGTATAGGCCTACTAGATTCTATATTTAAGTATGTGGGCTTTTCATTCCAATGCACCACAATAGATACCACACATGATCAAGCTGGACCTCTGATCTAAAGATTTAATAATTGGGCCTAACAAACAGTGAAACTACAAATACAATAAAAATCATGTAAATTACTAATTTAACCTTCTTACCTCCGCTTCTCTAGATTCCTATTCTATTTCCTTTAAACTTTCTTTTTATGCAGCCGTATGATTAGATTCTAGACTATATTCTAATAAACATGAAATAACTACTAACCAGAACACTAGATCTAAATTTCTATATTCTATGCAATATGTATTAAACCTATAGGCCTAATATTTATTTTAAATTCCTATGCGATGTGTCGTGAACTGTAGGTTTCATGTTATTTTTTTAATGGCGGAAATCAGTTTAAAATTTCGTTTCCTTCCTTTTGTTATTCTATTTATAGATTCAAACTGCTTAGAGACGGAGCAATTATCATTGAGTTAGTCGGCTGATCCACACAGGAAGTGCCCGTATATCTATTACTTACTCGGTGATCTGATCATTGACAAAAACAGAGATAGCCATTCGCATGGGGTGGAGAGAGAGAGAGAGAGAGAGACAGAGAGAGAGAGAGAGAGAAAGAGACAGAGAGAGTGAGGGACTTTTTTCTCCCATGAGGCGTTTGATTTTTTTGGAGGGGAAGAGGCGGCCACTTGCAACAGTATATACATTATTTTCTATATATATTTTATTTTGCAAACGCTTACAAACGACCGAGTTTTACGTGAAATATTGTTTAGATGTTTTGAGCATGTTGTAGGTTAGGTCAACCATTTCATTGTGTTTCAGACGGTTGTGTCGCCTACAGTCTCAGCCCATTTACTAACCAGGCCGTGACTGTTAGCTCTCAAAATGTATGTATCTCTCCTCTGGTTTAACTAAATCAACCAACGCTAAAGTGAAATGATCTGTTTACTGGATAGATCAAATCTAATAATAAGCTAATTAAGGCGGGTCTAAATAAAAAGCAAGAGAAATAGATCAAGGCACAAACTTATATATTAATCAAATTTAAACAAAATGTAAACAAAATTTAAACAAAATTTAAACAAAAAGAAAAAACGTATAAATAAAAAAAGCAAGAAAAAATAGATCTTTAAAGGATTGCACTCGATTAAATAAAACAAACTTAAATATAAATAAACAAACTTTAAAACAAAAGAGAAAAAAATAAAAATAAAATAAACATAAACAAGAATAGCACTAGTTTGAATGTATAATTACATCATCGCAGGATACCAAACGTGTACAGAACTCTATTTACTCAATACAGCTAGTTAACACCATATAGTATGATAACCTTACAATAGACTTCCATTCTTATAAACTTACTCCACTGATGAAAGTAGCAATCGTATTTATGTACTTAAATACTATTATGAACATACATTTCTTTGTTCGTACACCAATTATAACTGGCATAAAATCTCATATTTTTAATCGTCGGTCAATGACACTGTTTTTCAATTGTATATATATATATATATATATATATATATATATATATATATATATATATATATATATATATATATATATATATATATATATATATATATATATATGTTGATAAACGTATTATTTTTATTCCAACATTCTAGGATTGTTTTCTGGCGTGCGTAGCAACAACCAAATGCTATTACTATAACTACAACGGTAACTGCACCATCACAACATTGTCAGCAGCGATTGATACATCGATAGAGAAAGCGTCATTAGGGTTTGTGATCTGTGCTAATGATGCGTGTACGTATTACGCAATGATATTATTATATTAAGTGCTATCTATATATTATGTAGTTTGATCTGCAAATATAACTTATACATTTTAAAAAAATCAAGTCATGATTTAACCTTTAAAATATAGCTACGCCATGCCCAGGTCTACTTCCATGCAAACGTCTGTGCATACGTTTTAACCTATGCCTATGTCTGGACTATGTCTATGCTTCGTCTACGCATACTCGCCTGCATTTATGACAATGCCTAAGTCATTGCCAACGTCTGATCCTACCTATGTGCCTACCTCTGTGTCTACCTCTGTTCCTACACCTGTGCCTATCTCTGTGTCTACCTCTGTGCCTACCTCTGTGCCTACCTCTGTACCTACCTCTGTGCCTACACATATGCATACACTCTTGCGTCTGTGTCTATGCCAATGCATATGCCTTTGCTTTAGTCTGTGTCTATGCCAATGCCTATGCCTTTGCTTTAGTCTGTGTCTAATTCTTTTACTTGCCCTGTGTCTGTGTGCCTATGCACCTTTAGATATTCGTTTACACGTTTAATGATGTGTTTAGATACCTTAATATTTGTGTATAGAATGTTGTCTCTTTTTCCCAGCACACTGTTCAGCGTATCTAAACTACCAACCGGCAAGCGCGATTAGTACCAATCACTATGTAAGTCTTGTCACTAAATTATCTTTCCAGTAAGTTATCACCTTGTAGGTTAACAAAAGCACAAGCCAATTTTCTTTTTACTAGGAGTTATTTTATTTCGAAAAGAGATTATGTTTGCTTTGTGTATGCTACGCTTATTTATATATATTTTTTTTTTTCAGTTGAGTTAAAGTAATGTCTTTTAAAGCTGTATTTTATACAATCTGAATTAAATTTAAATATTTTTTTTAAATCCAGTGTCTAATGTATCTCTGCCGTGCTGAAAAAAATCTTTAAAATTAGTAATAGAAAAATAGATTTACTGCAGAATTTTCCCAAATGGCTTGAAATTCATTTGCCTATAAGTATATCTTGTTAATTAATATTTAATTTAATATCTTGTTAGGATAAAACAAATGTTTTAACGTATAAGTAAACACAAAACACGAAAAACACAGAACATAAATTATAATAAAACGATTTAACATTGCTTAAATCGAGGAGGTCGGTGTGGTCGAGTCGGTAAAAACCGAAAAATCTCGAGTTCGAACCCTCGGGCAGATGAGGCTCGTTAACTGGGGACAGCCACTCTTTTAGTAGAGACAACTCCAAAATCAAACAACTGCTGCCTTGTAGTTTGTTCTTGGTTGGACAAAGGCTATGGAAGCAAATCCAAAAAGAAAAGCAGGCTGAAATCAGAGTCAATGGCCACAATGGCGCATAACCAGTTGACACGTATACTTAATTGTGATGGAGCCACATGGTTGATAAATTCGAAAAAGTCTTGAGTTCAAAAACCAAAACCCTCTGGCAGATAAGGCTCGATCCCTTCCAAAACTAAAAATTAAGAACGAAGAAGAAGAAGCTTAAATCGAATGATAAAATATTTCAATAATTTGAATATTTTAAAAAGGGGGTAAAGTAAGTTAAATTTTAATGGCCTGTATCTGATTATATTTTAAGCTGCCCTATGCACACATGTAATAGTTTTTGACAGCTAATTTTAATCCATATCTGCATTTTCTCTTGGTCGATGGATGCAGGGCTGTTTTCAAAATTGTGCAAACAACCCAAAATGCATTGGATATGCATACAACAGTGGCTCATGCACAACCCAAGTCTTGCAAGGAAATGCCATCGACGTCAGCTCCACCCAAAATACAAAAGCATTTGTTCGCTGCGAAATGCGTAAGAATTCTTTGGCAAATTAAGAATTTTTATATTTGTGTATGTACGCCTATTTAATAGAAGTAGCAAGTATAATAGCATTTACCTTTTTTATATTGAAGTAATGTTAACTTTAGTACGCCAAATAGAATACGCACATTTTTACTTTGTCATTTACTGAGTATAGAGGAAGTTTCGCATTGAATAATCAACAGATATTTTGACACTTTTTGCAGTTATTCGCCTCATTAGCGAAACATGAATATAAATAGTGCGTAAAATCAAAATCTAGATTTTATTGATTTATCGACATTTTACACCTTCGAGTGTCGGAAAAACTTAATTTTGCAATCCTATCTGTCTCTCTGTCTATGTGAATGATTACAAATGACAACATGAGTTCTGTTTTAATTAGATTTACAAAATATCATTTGCAAGTATTAAATCTATTGAGCTGGTTTTCTGTAATCGGAAATGGTACTTACTCGACTTACTCCAATTTACAGAAACAACCACTACCACCCAAGAGACAACCACTCAGGAGGCTACCGCTAAAGTGACAAGTAATTAATTAATTAGTGAATTAATTATGTTATAATTATTTAACTACCTACATTAACACTACTGTAATATATTTTAAGCCATGATTGTTATTTTTAAAAATGCACATTATTACATTGCCTTTAATATATTCTAGGAAAACGTTGCAACAAAGGTTAAAAACGTGGCACTCTTCTCGCAAGTAAGTTTAATTAAGTAAAACGTCAACACATGCAATTGGTTCTGTTTTATTTGTATTGCAATAGTTATGTGCAATGGCATTATTCGTTCAAGTTGGTTTACATTCTAAATCGGTTTTGTTCATGCAAGTTTCACTTGTAGAATGATTACTGTAACGCTTTTGTAATGCTCTTCTCACCCTGTATTTTTGTCTTTTTAAATAAAATATCAGAGCGCAAAATAATAATAACCCAAGTGCCCCGAGTTCCGAATCCCGCGATCGAGTCAGTATGACTTCTGAGCAGCGGTGTAGCGAGGGGGAGGGGGGGACATATGTCCCCGGGCGCCGACCTTAGGGGGCGCCAAAATGGGTTGAGAAACAAATCGAAAGTTCGAGGAGGGGGTGCACATCGAAAGTTTGAGGAGTGGGGGGGGGGGGTGGGGTGCAAATCGAAAGTTTGACGGGGAGGGTGGCAAACCGAAAGTTTGTCCCGGGAAGGGTCGCTACGTCTCTGCTCCTGAGACAACACCCCCCCCCCCGACTCCTGTAATTTAGCATTTTTTGTTTCGCGAAAGCCATCTTTTCATCCATTTCAAAATGTTTTAATAAACATTGTTCTGATAGCTCATTAACGATTTTTTGAATTGGTGTCACCCCCTAAAGAGTGTAACCCAGTACGCACATTAACCCGCCTAGTGACGTTACTGAGTTCAACTATTCGAAATAAAATACTATGTGTGATTTGCCAATTTTCTTTCTGACACAATCTTATAACTATGCTGCATTTATTTTGACTGTATGCTAAATGCTATTATTTGTATACTTCTACAAACTCAGCTATTTGACAAGTTTGTAAATTTGTTTGTTTGTCGGTATCACTTGATAAGAGTCGGGAGGCTTCAGCTCTACGGAATAAGTATTGACTGGGGCTCTTTTGTCGTGAGCCTAAACAACGGGGGCCTATTTTTTGGGAATAGTTATGACGGGAGCCATTTTTTGCTGCATACGTAATGACGGGAGCATATTTGTCCGGAGCTTCATTGGCAGGAGCCCTTTTGTCGAGAGCCCATATGACGGGAGCCTATTTGTAGGGAGCCTATATGAAGGGGTCCATTTTCGCTGGCCTTGTTGACGTGTTTGATTTAACGTTGATCTTATGTCGCTTCTAAGGGGGCCGTTTTGTCAATGGCCGTTTTGACGCCGCATTCATTAGAAATTTTACTGTAAATACGTACAAATAATGGAAGAAGAATGCTTTGATATGGTGATTATTAATTAATTGGGATTATATAAAAATAATTAACAGCACTTAAAGTTTTTTAAAGTATTGACATATGTATAAAACGCAGATTTTAATTTGGTTTATTTACATGATTTTTTAAATTTCTGTTTCAACAGGAAAAATGGAATGCCGTCAACTTCAAAGACAGCATTAACTGTGTGTTTTTGAGTTCAGTATAACTACATTTTTGTTGTGTCTTCAGTCTATACAGCTTACAATTGTAATTTACAATCTTTAGGAAGTTTTAAAATGTAATGTATCATCTTCAGGAAGTTTAAAATTTAATTTGAAATCCAATTGTTGACAATACTTTATTTTAAATTTTATTCTCTTAAAACAATAAACAATTTAATAAAGTTTCTTCCCTAACGTCTCTTGTTGTGTTTATAGATGTTGCAAGAATTATATATATATATATATATTGATAAAACGTTTTATGTCAGTTCGTCAAACAAAAAATACTAAGGATATGCAATGAAACTGAGCTTCATGTTCATCAGTATAGTGATATTCTTTAGTTCGACCAATGTGTAACGCATGTTGACTTCTAGGCTTGGTAGATCTGATGTAGAAATAAATGGTTCCATGACAAATGATCACAGACAAAATATCCCAGACAAATGATCTCAGGACAAATGGTTTCAGAGTAAAGATAATAAAATCTTATACATTTGTTTAAAATTTAGTTCACCTAAAAGGAGCGGTACTTACGTAAGCGTAGATAGAGTAAAATACCACTTCCGGTTTTCGGAGGTTACTTAAAAGTTGAAAATAATCCAAGTATAAGCTACTATACTTATATGTGAAATTTCTTCTACCAAATCAAAACAGTACTCGATTGAAAATATTCTCATGGAAATACAGTAAAGTACCACATATTGTTACCGAAAATCTTTCTGAAGTTTATAGCATACTGCACATGCAATTTAAAATATTTAATACAAATATATGAAATTTCGTCTACTTCCTTCAACTGAAACTGATATTTCTTACATGATTACAATGCATACTTTATGTTCCGTAGCCGCCATGTTAAAGAAGGGACGTGTAAAATGGCGAATCTGTCGAAATATATGTTTACACAATTAAAATGCTTCCTCTAAACTATGTGTACGAGAAAGTAAAAAAAAACAAAACAACAAAACACATGAAATAGGTAACTTTGACTCGGCGTGGTCGAGTCGGTAAAGCTCATGGTTGCTAAACCGAAAAGTCTCGAGTTCGAACCCTCGGGCAGATGAGGCTCGTTAGCTGCGGACAGCCACTCTTCTAGGAGAGACAACTCCAAAATTAAACAACTGCTGCCTTGTAGATTGTTCTTGGTTGGACAAAGGCTATGGAAGCAAATCCAAAAAGAAAAGCAGGCCGAAATCGGAGTCAATGGCCTCAATGGCGCATAACCAGTTGACACGTAACGCTTAATTGTGTCGGAGGCGTGGTCGAGTCGGCAAAAAAAAAAAAAAGCTCATGGTTGATAAAATTCGAACAAAGTCCTCAAGTTCAAACCCACTGGCAGATAAATCTCGATCCCCTTCAACACTAATAATTAAGAACGAAGAAGAAGAAGAAGAATGTAACTTTGATGAAAGAATTAGCTTTAAAACAAGGTAAAGAACTCTTTATACTTTGTCATTCAAGATCCATGACTGCTCTCCCTTACCTTTGAACAATAATTTTCAAACATTTCTTTCTCTGTCAATTGAATACTCCGTTAAGTTGTAATAGCAAGAAATTTTGAATCTTTAAACTTAATTTGGGGCGGAATTACTATTACACCAGAGCCCGCAAATGGGGGTGGGAAGAGGGTCCAGGCCGTTTAGGGGACGGAAAATTCGACAAAAAAAAAATTATTGTGCACCTTGATAGATTGATTGAACTAGTGGTTTTGTTAAAAAAAAGAAGATAGCAGTAATTGTTCTACAGTAACTAACACACGCAGTACAGATATTGTGAAGGATAGGCACACCTTCAAACCAGTTCCATTAATAATATCAAGAAAAACATAACAAGAAAACGAACACATGTAACCATTACACATAACAAGCTCCCGTATTACAGCTATCTATCTATATAATTCTCTTCATTGAGACCATAGAAATTACCAAGCTGTAAGCGCGCCTAGCAGCCCCCTCTCTTCTTCTCTAGGCATATCCCTACCACCCCCACCCCCACATGGTCTGGTGAGCTGTGGTTCACGCTAAATGTTTACGATCGTAGAGCCGTTTAGTGACGGCTATTAGGGGCAGATAATTTAGTTTGAAACAATTTTAAACTTAGGGGAGGTAACTAAGAGGAAGCTGCTTTCATGGGGGGCGGGTTGTAAGGTAGGCGTTTGGGGAAAGGAGGGTGGGGGGAGGGTTATTGTCTTTAACGACCTACTGATAGTGTTGTAAAGCAAATATTTTCAGTGGCAGCATTGGTACTGTCGAATTCACAAATTATGAATTACTGAAAAGTAGAAAATAAAACAACTAAACAGCGGGGTATGATACGCCGCGGGTCGGCTCGTATACTTTAGACCAACTAGTGTACGCTGGTAGGTATTCCTTACAAATGTACCTGATACATGAAAACAAACCAAGTCATAACACACGGTTAAAACGTGTACCGTGATATAGTAGTGTAGTCTGTATTTTATGTAATCTAGTAAACACCACATACAAAAGCAGCTGAACCTTGCCCGATAAAACCTACATCATCTTTGCCAATGTGTATCGTTGCACAGTACAATAAAAGATAAACCAGCTACTCTTCGTGTTTCTCACATAAAGTTTCCTACCTTTTTGTGTATTGAAACTCGTCTCTAGAGCTCAAAGCATTGTCAATATTCTATGTAAATAAGACACGATCCTCGTTATGTGTTTGACGTATAAACCTTTTCATCGTATGTTTCTACACTTGTGTGCTCAAGGCCATCGTTTAGTGCAAACTTATATTAAATAAAATCTGTTCATGTATCATAATGTATTTTTTATCAATGTAGCGGTTTGAAGTTTACACGCTTGTGATATAGCCCAAAACCGACGTCAAGGAACTAAGTCGAATAAAGGACAATGAGGTTACGATTGGTCGAAATGTGGGTGGTTAGGGTAGTAGGATAGGGGTCCGGGATAGAGTTTCTTTTAAGCATCTCTCAGAGGTTGGAGGCACTGCCACCGCCGTGCACCCCCCCCCCCCACCCCCCACCCCCCACCCACACACCAACGAAATAGGTTTATTTAAAAATATATACTTTTTATTATTTTCCTCATGTTTCCGTCATCTCCCCCCTCGGAGAATTAAGTCCACCACCGCCCCCCCCCCCAATATTTCAAGTCCCCCTCCCCCTCCGGAATAAAATGTCTGAAAGAAACACAGGTCGGGGAAGTTCACAGGAATGTGCCGTACAAAATAGTTTGTTTTTATTAGATTATAAATTACAAATAAAATTAATAAAACATAATAGTTGGAGTTCAATTTTTATTTGGTTATTTTACGGGGGGTGATTCGACGTTGTTTTTTTTTCTAGAATTTTGGTTAAAAATACGGTTAAAATTTCTTTATTATCGTTTATGGACAACCCATATAAATAATGGTGTAATATCTCAAATGTATCGTTTATGGTCAAACCATATAAATAATGGTGGAATATTTCAAATGTATCGTTTATGGACAACCCATATAAATAATGGTGTAATATCTCAAATATATCGTTCATGGATAACCCATATAAATAATTGTGAAATATCTCAAACGGAAGGTTGAACCACAGGGCGTTTCAGCAAATACGAGACGTATGGTAATAATGGTAGTCAGGGACCCTTTGAATGGCCTTTACATTGACACGCAGTTCCTGAGTACACAGATGCCTTCAACTTACGTAGAGAGGAGTAGGTTAGAGGGTACTAATACAACCCCAGGTAATATAGTGTCGGGTCAGACATTTTCTTGTATGTCTGTATCGATCAGAGGCGTAGCGACCGGGAGGCAGGGGGGTACATATGTCCCCGGGTGCCGACCCTAGGGGCGCCAAAATAAGCTCATTTTAGCTGCTATTTTGAATTATAAAAATAAAAAATATAGGGGGGGGGCGCCAAATCGAAAGTTTGTCCCCGGGCGCCGGGGGGGGGGTCGCTACGCCTCTGGTATCGATGCAGTGTTTAAATTATGTTAGAGGGAAATGATTAAAGTTAAGGGGGGGGGGGGGGGGAGTGCTAGGGTGAGGGTCGGGGATAGGGTGACGTGTGTAGTTAAAACTAGAGTAAAGGTCAGAGCTAGAGTTAAGGTTAAGACTAGAGAACGAACAAACGTTAATGTTGGATTAAATGTAATTGCAAAATAAAAACATTAAATCTATTTTGTCGATAAATAATAACTAAGTTATAATTGCATTTAAATATGATTTATCTAATCAAATAAAATACGAATATTGAAAAAAGGATACTCCTGAACATATATTTACTTCATATTTAGAACGTTGACGCAATTATGAAGATTAAAAGGATGGCTTGTTTGCAGACATATCTCTCATCCTATTCAAATTCTAATTCGCACGAACGAAAGGTATTTCTGCAAGTATTTATACACGATTAAATCAGTTGAGATAATTCAATGGTGAAAAGTGATTTGGGAGTAACGTGTCACTAGTTTCTTGTGTGTAGATCTCAAGCTGAAGTGGGAAAACAGTAAGTGCTGGATTTTTTATCTTTGGAGTTTAATGAGCAGGCTTTTATTTTATGAAGTAAAATACATCCACACATATAGGAGTATGTACACACGTACATTCATTCACATATACTAACGAACATATACACACATACACACATATATTATATATGTGCAATTATAAATGATACATATTTCTATATAATATATATATTTCTATATATATATATCTATATCTATATATTTCTATATCAATATATCTATATATCTATATCAATATATATATATATATATATATGTATATAGGCCTATATATCTATATATATATGTATATTCATATATATATATATATATATATATATATATATATATATATATATATATATATATAGGCCTATATATCTATATATATATATATATGTATATTCATATATATATATATAGGCCTATATATATATATATATATGTATATATATATATATATATATATATATATAAATAATATATATATATATATATATATATATATATATATATATATATATATATACATATATATATATATATTTGTTTATATATATATATATATATATATATATATATATATATATATATACATATATATATATATATATAGGCCTATATATCTATATATATATATGTATATTCATATATATATATATATCAATGTATATATATATATATATATATATATATATATATATATATATATATATATATATATATATATATATATTATAATTGTATATATACATATATATGTTTGTTACATATATGGCTGTATAAACGTCATTACCAGCAACTCTACAGCACCGACATAAGTGATGGGACTAAAAGTTATTCCCCTCTACACATTTCTTTTGACTGTCATCTTGACCAGCCATGTTGTCTATTCAGCCAACGATACCTACATCGGTACAGACGGACAAACCTACTTCTACAGTTCACTGTGTTGTGATTCAAAGTAAATTTTTCATCAACTCTATTTACTTTTTTATTCTATACCTATGGATGGACGGCTATACCATCTATTTAAATGCTATCAGTGTATTTTGACCTAATGAAGGAGGTACCCATTATTTTATTAAACTTAAATTTATCATAACTTTGGAAAGACTAAGCTTAACCTAAACGACTTTTTATAATCAATTTTTCTACTTCGAGTTTTCATCACATATAAATAATACTGTACATAAGATCTGAATTCGAAAATTGAAAAAAATCAGTCGACAGTATAATCAATATTCAAAATCTAAAATTTTATTTCAAAACCGGTTTAATACGATGATACAATAAAAGCTTGATAAAATCTGTGTAGTTAACCTAATATGTAGTTAACGCATGAATGTGTGTCTAATATAGAAGCTTGATCAAAGTTTGATCAAAATCTTTGTAGTTAACATTGTGTGTCTAATACAGAAGCTTGATAAAATCTGTGAAGTTAACATTGTGTGTCTAATACAGAAGCTTGATCAAAGTTTGATAAAATCTGTGTAGTTAAAATTGTGTGTCTAATACAGAAGCTTGATCAAATCTGTCTAGTTAACATTGTGTGTCTAATACAGAAGCCTGATAAAATATGTGTAGTTAACATTGTGTGTCTAATACAGAAGCCTGATAAAATCTGTGTAGTTAACATTGTGTGTCTAATAGAAGCCTGATAAAATCTGTGTAGTTAACATTGTGTGTCTAATACAGAAGCCTGATAAAATCTGCGATCTTTGAACAACTGAGAAGTTCCTACACAACTCGCACCACTAGAGACTGTTGCTTCCTTGCAAGTTCCAGAAATGGATGCTGTGAATCAGGTAAATTAACAGTCGATACCTGACTGGCGCTAGTTGAATATTTTCAGTGGGAGAGTTTAATAATTTTCTTAGGGCAAGTGTAGTTTGTGTTATTAAAAGCTTGAAGACTATCTTTTTGAAAAAAATATTAATATTATACCATAAATCTTTACTAAAACAAAACTATACTTTCTATTTTGTAATTATTTTCCCTAAACAAATTTAGCAGTGTATAATGTTAAGAGGGTCGTTACGAGTAAAGATGGGGCAGGGAGGCAAGATGGTGGATGGATGATGTTCACAAGTATAACTGTTTACGATAATTTACGTCAAGTTAGATCCTATTTATGTAAACTATATATGTAAACCAAACGTATAGGTTTTAAAAATAGAAACTTGATAATGTTGGCTCCCGCCAGCAAGTTGGGATGATGAAGTAGCGTGGTAAAGTACACTATAATATCGCAAAAGTCTCAAGTTTTTCTACATGGTATCAATAAGTCCACGTAGCTTTTATGGTTACCGAGTTTATCCAAGAAAAGTAAATGCATCTGAGCAGTGGCGTAGCGAGGTCGGGTGTCACCCGGTGCGGCACTTAATGGTGTCACCCCCCAGAGGCAAACTTTCGATTTGCACCCCCCCCCCCCAAACTTTCGATTTGCACCCCCCCTTCAAACTTTCGATTTGCACACCTCAAGTTTTTCTCTGTATATTTTGCTATTTTTTCCTTGGTGTCACCCCTCCCCCTAAATGGTGTCACCCGGTGCGGTCCGCACCCCCTGCCCCCCCACCCTCGCTACGCCCTGCACCTGAGCTTAATTACTGACAACTGTGCTGAGAGAAACAAATATACTTCATCTCCCTAATGGGTGGTCTGGAATGACAACGTATTTTATTTTAACCACCATATAGATGTAATAAAAAAAACTTAACATAAATACATTTAATGTTTTGTTTCATCAGTGCTGCCTGATGGTACAGTTGAATGTCGCTGTAACCCAGACATTAGCTGTGGAGCTACTCAATCTACATCACCGGCAACAACAACCTTACCTTCAAAAACTGTACTAAAACTAGCCACAACACCACCAATAAGTACCTCGTCGTCAAAATCTATTTCATCGAGTAGTTCTACATCTGTGAATACTGCGAATGGGTTGACAACTCAGGTTCCCACATTTCAGCGTTCAAATACAACACTTTCAGTAAAAAAGCTTACAAGGCCCGTCACTCCACCAACATCAGCGAACTTACAGCGTATTACAAACACGACTAGGATACCTCAAGTCGTATCTACCTCATCCACAACGAAACCTATAGTAACAACTACCTCTGAATCACTCAGATCTACGACAACGACTAGAAAATCTATAATTATGAATACAACAGTCAAGCTATCTACCTTAGCTGTCAAATCTACAGCAAAATCTCCAATTTCTACAGCTAAATTTACAACAGCTAAACCTTTTACAACTCCAGTGAAATATACAGTAACCACATCTACCAAAACTACACAAAGAATATCACCTGTTAACCGATTAAACACAACGCTAAAGCCTTCTACCAAACCTACAACTGAAACTATTAGACCTACAACTATGAAAGCTTCAACATCCTCAAATAAATTAACAGCAACTACAACACCTGCAACTATTAAGATTGTATCAACTACCAAATCTACAACAACCATTAAACCGACATCCACACCAACATTCTTAACAACTTTAAAATCTACCATAAGCACTACCAAATCTACAACAAACAAACCTAATACAGCACCCTACAAACTCACAACAACAACGACACCTAAAGCTGCTTCAGTGTCTACCAAAACCTTAACAACAGCAAAGTCTATACTAACCACAATTACGAAAAGTCCTACAATATCTTTTAAACAGTCCACTACAACTCCCAACCCTGCTAAAACTTCAACCAAACCTTCAGCTACAACTTTCAAACTTCCAACCACAACTAA
The DNA here is from genome assembly GCF_028476545.2 of Physella acuta. NCBI lineage: Eukaryota > Metazoa > Mollusca > Gastropoda > Physidae > Physella > Physella acuta. The sequence goes on along the minus strand of NW_026732668.1, from coordinate 10,890 downwards.
AAAACTTACAACAGCCAACAAACCAACAACAATAAAACCTGCAACTTCAACAGTGAAACCGTTTACCACACCATACAAATCCACACCTTCATCGTCTACATTTAAACCCTTAGCCACAACTATCAAACAAATAACTACAACTTACAAACCTAAAACAACATCAGCAACCATAAAAACGTCAACAACTCTCAAACCTTCAACATCTACCAGCACGCCAACAACAACATCAACCACTGTCAGAACACCAACAACATTTAAACCTTTTACCTCAACTAACAATCCAAAAACTACAACAAACCAATATCCAACAACATCCACGACATCTACATCATCATCTCTCAGGTCTTCAACGCCATCTCTTACAGTCACTACCAAGCCTGCAATTCCAGTCACAACATCTTCACCATCATCTAAACCGCTAACAACAACCTTCAATTCAATAACAACAAACAAACCTACAACAGCAACAGCATCATCCTCATCAAATATGAAACCTACAACCATCGTATCTCCAACAACTATCAAACTTACAACACCAACCACAGCATCTGCATTAAATAATACACATGTGTCTACCATTACAGCATCAGCGTCCAATGTCAAACTTACAACACCAACAACAATATCCTTATCAAATAATACACATTGGAATACCGTTACAACATCAACTACAAATGTAAACCTTACAACATCAACATACAGAACTAAAACTTCAACCACATTCTTACCCTCTACACCATCTATAAATTCTACAACACAAGTAACAACTTTTAAACCTACAACATCAACAACCTCATCTACCACAGCAAAAATTAACCAGTCTACTACAACCTCTCAATCAACAGATTTCAACCTAACCACAATCGCAGCAATTAAACCATCCTCCACCAGACATCAACCATCAAACCTTTTGAAGTAACCCCAACATCAACAATCAATATTACACCCTCTACCACCTTCATACAACCAACAACATCCAAACCTACAACTACAACTACAGCTAAAATTACTTCTTCCACCATCAAAGTGTAAACAACGACTGTCAACTCTAAATCACCCTCAACAACTTAAATACAGCATCAAGTAAACCTTATACCACCACTACACAATTCGTAATATAATGTATTAAACCTACAATCTTAACCACATCAACATCAAACATTAAACGTTCTTCTCCTTTCAGACAGCCAACGTGTAGTATTCCCACATCCGCAACCACATTCTTAGCAGTAAATATAAACCCTTCTTCCACAACCGTAAAACAAACATCAACTCTTAAAACATAACCGACTGCAATATCTAAAATAAATAGCAACCCTTCCTTAAAAAATATATCACCAGCTATAACTAACACAACGACAGAATCAGTGGCGTAGCCAGAATCGTCTCAAGTGGGGGTTCCAATTTTTACCCGGGGACAAACTTTCGATTTGCACCCCCCCCCCTCCCCCTCAAACTTTCGATTTGCATCCCCCCCCCTAAAACGTTCGATTTGCACACCCCCCCCCCTTATAATTTTTATATATACCGAGGGGTCTATTGGGGGGGATTATGACCCCCCCCTAAACCCCCCCTGCCTACGCCACTGGACAGAATAGCTTCCAATACCAACGCAGTCTTTTGATCATTCCTCAGGTAATAAAACATTGACAACAACTTAAATATCAACTAAACGAATGACTGCTACCTCTTCAACAATGATGATAAAGACCTAATCAAACAATTTATTGACATAATAACTACGCATTGCTACATCGACTGAAGCACAAAGTTACAAACCTTAAACAGACACAAAGCAATAAACTACATTGTTAGACACATCGCACTTTCCAAAATGCATGAGAAAAAACAATACATTAAAAAACACAGAGACAATATTATTTTTACTGTACAGTGACCAAACCTACAAAATTTATGTCTCAATCTATAAAATGATAAAAAATATATCAAACCAAACACTAAATAAAACGGTCAATGATAAATAAACTTTAAACATAATTCAAACACTAATCAATGACTAAACTCGTAGACCAATAGTTAAATCTATTCCATTACTTTAGCAAATATTTTTTTGTTGTAAAACTACCAAACAATTTCATTTGTTAGTGTACCCACACGCTTGGCTTATAAAAGGTACCTCATCCTCATAAATATATGGCTAAATGCCAGTTGTATTATCACGGAGTTTGAATTTGTATTAACGTTAAATAAAATAAGTATCTAATTCAACAGGCCTTTCTTTTGTTGATGTGAATTAATTGAATGTGATTGAAGATTACGTTTTGAACACTGTATTTTTTAAGCTTTTATTTACTTTACACTGTCTGCTTGTTTGTTTGTTTGTAAGTTGTGGCTAATCTTGTAACTCAATTTTAATACACCTCTAATGCAGCAATTTCGTTCAAAATTTCCAGATACGTTCTTCTTCGATGGCAGTACAAAGATATTTATTAATGAATCTAATAAGATGATTAGTTTTTTTTTTTTATTTCTAAGTTTAGTAACAAAAGGAAAGATAACCACTGGATTAATCTCAAACAATCATTCGATCAGCCTGTTTACAATGGCGAACTATTTGTCAACATTTGGTGACTGTGGACAGCAAGGAGGAGTCCTAATATAGTGTAATCAAAATTGCTTGTAGAGTTAATGTGAGGTTGTCAAATGTCATAACTCACACACTTGTGTGATGATCTAATTAATGACATATTAATGTGAAGAGAAATACAGACAGCTCGGACCAGGGGAAGAATGGATCTCCCAATGGAGAATTAATGAAGCCGACTGGTGAAAGCCAATATGTCCTGAAAAATACACAGGGCAGGCGGAGGAGAGGCAGACCAAGAAAGACCTGGAGACGTGACCTGGAAGAAGACACCAAGAAGATTGGATACACCGTGGACAGTTGGAGAGACTAGCCCAGGACAGAGACGCCTTGAAAGCTCTTGTCAGCGGCTTAAGTCCCAGGAGGGGCGACAGGCTAACCTAACCTAACCTAACCTAACCTAACCTAACCTTACCTTACCTAACCTAACGTAACCTAACCTAACCTAACCTAACCTAACCTAACCTAACCTAACCCAACCCAACCTAACCTAACCTAACCTAACCTAACCTAACCTAACCTAACCTAACCTAACCTAACCTAACCTAACCTAACCTAACCTAACCTAACCTAACCTAACCTAACCTAACCTAACCTAACCTAACCTAACCTAACCTAATGTGGGATTGGTGAGCTCTCAGCTGGTACACCATATACCTGTGTAGATATTGAAGGACCAAGTTCATAATCTTGTGTGGTTGCTACGTGCCTGACAAATAGCTTCCCTTGATTACGTGTGTTGAATGGTCAAATGTCAGGTACCCTCTGCTTGTAGATAGGTGTAGCCCTTGGTTACGTGTGTTGTATGGTCAAATGACAGGTACCCTCTGCTGGTAGATAGGTGTAGCCCTTGGTTACGTGTGTTGTATGGTCAAATGACAGGTACCCTCTGCTTGTAGATAGCTGTAGCCCTTGGTTACGTGTGTTGTATGGTCAAATGACAGGTACCCTCTGCTTGTAGATAGCTGTAGCCCTTGGTTACGTGTGTTGTATGGTCAAATGACAGGTACCCTCTGCTTGTAGATAGCTGTAGCCCTTGGTTGCGTGTGTTGTATGGTCAAACGACAGGTACCCTCTGCTTGTAGATAGGTGTTGCCCTTGGTTACGTGTGTTGTATGGTCAAATGACAGGTACCCTCTGCTTGTAGATAGGTATTGCCCTTGGTTACGTGTGTTGTATGGTCAAATGACAGGTACCCTCTGCTTGTAGATAGGTATTGCCCTTGGTTACGTGTGTTGTATGGTCAAATGACAGGTACCCTCTGCTTGTAGATAGGTATTGCCCTTGGTTACGTGTGTTCACATACAACCAGAGGTGTTCCAGCGAGGATTGTCAGTTGACGATGACAGACCGTGTGCTAGAGAATGTGGACAACGAGAGGACATGTTGTGTATCGTGGAGTTAAGTATTTTTGTATTTTCTATCTCTTGTATTACATTTTTTTTTATTTTGTATCAATATTCCTTTTTTTTTCTTTTTTTTTTTATCGGACAGAGGCTGGTTTGGAACATGTTTGCCAACAAAAGTCGTTGAAGAGTATAGGGCTGGTAAGTGGGTCACCAACCAGTTCATGCTGGCTTTATTGAGCCATATAACTGGTAGGTGACCTACTCACCAGCCCTATAACGTTTGGAAAAATAGTCGAAAATAAAGCTGTTTTTAATTGGTTAAGTACAATCTATTATAAAATCTATTTAATGATATATTTCGAAAGTCTTGGAATTCAGTAATAATAACAGTACTGCTTTCCATACGTGCAATTTCATTATTAATATAATACATTAATAAGTAAAATCAACGCTTTTTGATATTTCCATAAATTATAATAATATGTCTATTAATGTTTTGTAAAATTGCGTTTTTTTTTTATTTTTATTTTGTTGATACATTATTTTCAAACGATTTACATTGCTCATTATGCACATTTTATTGTAGTTGCTTCCCTTAAACATTTTTAAATCTGTAATCGGAGTAATCATGAAATAATATTAATAATATTTATTACTATTGTCGAGTCTTTTGTATTGTGATATACGTTGTGTTTTCCTGTATTATTAATCAGACAGAAATATCCGACAGTGTCTATTTTCTCTACTAATTTATAAATATGTTTTCTTCAGTAAATTTAAACTATTAGATATTTTATAATATAAAATAAATATTAAATGAGTAAGACAATACCTGAGTTTTATAAACAATCATAAGTCAATTATTTAAATGGCGCCATTAAAATTGTGTTTTAAAATACGTATTATTAAAATTTAGTTAGACCTACTTAACTTTTTAAAATTGTATTCAGTAATCTTTCATTAAGTTAACTTGTACATACAGATGTGTTGCTTTTTTTCAATCAGATATGATTCATGTACAACTTCTTATGAAATGTTAATAAAACACAAATTAACAGGAGAAATTGGGTTTACATTGTTTAAAAATGTGGCATTGTTTGAATACAAAGACGACTATATTAATTGCAAGCAACAGTAAGGCATTTAATTGTCTGTGTGTTTTTTTTTAAATAAAAGAATCACACTTTGCAAAAATGTGTTTAGGAATGAGCTGGTTTGTGTGAGTTATTTTTATATAATGATACAAGTGATCAAACAAAACAAAAGGAAAGTCAACAATTCTGAAAGCCACTTCATACATTTATTTTATAGCTCCATTTTTATTGTTGTGATATCAAAATATACTGAACACATCGTTAGTTCTACTAATTAGTCTTAATAGTCTTTTTTTGTTTGTTTTTGTAACAAAGCAGTTTAAAAACTTTATTATCAGCCTTTTCTTAAAATCTCTAAGCGTTTGTACATCTATAAAGCAATAGCCTACAGTACACCTAATTATTGGATAAGTAACTATTTTTGTCTATTTAAAATTAGGTAATTTTAATTAAATCAATGAGAAAATAAATAAAGCTTGAGTAATACCAAAAAAAATTATATGTAGCAGATATAAATTCACCGAGTTGAAGTAAGATTGACATTTTAAGATCTTATATTTTGAAAAATAAACTCGTTATCCTGATATAATTACATGGATAACAATTAATTTAAAATGATTAGTTCCACACAAATTAAATTAAAGCGAATTTTACAATTTTAAAATTCAGAAATGTTGTTCTAGGAAAATGTAATAGCAAAATTAAAAACCACATAGAACAGGGAAGTAATTTTTGTTGCATATTATTACAAAACTAGATATGTTTTAGTTAACGTAAATATATCTGTAGTTGTATCCCTTTGAGTTGTCCGTTCTCTTTATCCGGGGTAGGGTAGAACACGGAACTCAGGTGACGTGTTGCATGATGGTCCCAGTGTCGTTACACCAAACAGGATCCACTCGTTGTTGGATGGCGCCCGGCAGAATACTGGGGCGCCGGCGTCACCCTGAAAAACGTGCTTAATTTACATCTTCGTCTTCGTTCCTTATTGTATTGTTGGACGGGATTGTAATTCAACCGGTTAACTCGAGACCAGAGGCGTAGCGAGGGGGGGGGCGGGGGGGGGGGGGGGGGGGGGGACAAATGTCCCCGGGCGCCGACCTTAGGGGGGCGCCAAATTGAAAGTTTGAGGGGGGGGTGCAAATGAAAAGTTCGAGGGGGGGTGCAAATCGAAAGTTTGTCCCCGGGCGCCGGGAGGGGTCGCTACGCCTCTGCTCGAGACTTACAGGTTAGCAGTCTAGCTCTCTACCGCTAGGCCACTCCTTCAAAGAGTCATACAGTTACAGAACAGATTTTGTTCAAATTGCTAGTACAAAGTATAATAAAGTGGTTTTTAAACATGATACCATTACGTTACAGAACAGATTTTGTTCGCAATCCTGGCATAAAAAATAATAAATAGGTTTATAAAACCTGATAAACGTAAGTTGCAGAACATATTTTGTTTGATATCCTAGCATAAAGAGTAATAAATTGGTTTATAAAACCTGATAAACTTACGTTACAGAACAGATTGTGTTCGCTATCCTAGCATAAAGAATAATAAATTGGTTTATAAAACCTGATAAACTTACGTTACAGAACAGGTTTTGTTCGATATCCTAGCATAAAGAGTAATAAATTGGTTTTAAAAAACCTGACATACTTACGTTACAGAACAGATTTTGTTCGAAATCCTAGCATAAAGAGTAATAAATTGGTTTATAAAACCTGATATACTTACGTTACAGAACAGATTTTGTTCGATATCCTAGTATAAAGAGTAATAAATTGGTTTAAAAAACCTGATAACTTACGTTACAGAACAGATTTTGGCCGCTTATAGTCCTGAAACAATAGTCAGTGACTGTAGCGGAACTTTTGGCGACAGTTGAACAACCAATAAAATTAAACGCGACTGACGTCTCATACAAGCTATCTGATCTCAATGTTGAGGCTGAAAATAACATTCAATGTGTCAGGTTATGTTAAAGAAACAGCAGCCTTATTGTAGCTAAACTTGTATCGTGATGATGCTATAGAAATTCATATTGAACTTTTATTAAAATAATCTGCTGTTTAGAATTGTATATACAATACTAAAACTAATGTATAATCTTGACATTTATAAAACAAGTTTCCCATCAATAGGAATTTGTATAAAAATAGAATTACGTATTAAATATTTGAATGTACAGTGAATAGTGTATTTAATGAAATAATAATCGTGCTAACCGTATTTTATGAAATAATTCAAGCGCGACGTGTGTTTACAGGGATATTTATCGTGTTGTATGTATTTGATTGAGTGTGTATCGTGTTGTACGTATTTAATAATGGAATATTTATCTTTTTGTATGCATTTGATTGAATATATATCGTGCTGGCTGTATTTAATGGAATATTTATCGTGCTATGTGTATTTGATTGAATACTTATCGTGCTAAATATAGATTCTATTTATATGTTGACCTACATGCGTTGTTGGCACCATAGCTGACGATCTTGCAGTCGCTAAGGCTGACCTTTGGTGCTATGGCCGGGGTGTATGGACACGCCCCCCGGGCCACACAGGAGGACTGACCAGTTACCAGGTTCTTGTAGAAGTCAGAGATGTCCAAGAACGCCACGTCATTAGGGCCTGGAGCCAAGTACAAGGATAACCAGTTGAAAAATGTACATAGCTACGTGTGTTAAAAGTGACACTTGACAAGACACGTGTAGTACAGCTACGTGTATTTAAACTCAACAGGTACATAGACACCCTTTCCGGCGCCCGGAGGGAACTATTGATTTTGCGCCCCCCCCCCCCCCCACTATTTATATATAGCTAATCAAGGTTGGGGGTTCTTTTTACCAGTTAACGTGCTTTAACTGTTGTTGCTTTAGCGCACAAAATGTATGTAGAAAACAGTTTAATTAGTCTGCAAAGCTAAGTAAGACACTGTGTTATTTAAATAAAGCAGCTGAATTAGCTTTTAATTTTAATTTCTACCCTGTTTTGTGCCCCCTTTAAGGTTGGCGCCCGGGGCGGCCGCCCCACCCGCTCTCGCCTACCTACGCCTCTGAAACTGAATAGTTGAAAAGTGTATTTTACTACTTGTGTTGAAAGTGACCAATTGAAAGGTGCCTATAGCTATATGTGATGACAGTGCTATAGTTTTATATTGCTATGATGAGTTGCTTAATTAAAATGATTACTCTAGCTAGTTGTTTTTTTTTATTTTTGTGGCTAAGTGTTTTAGGTGGCTAAAGCGATTCCAAAATAAAGTAGGAAAGTGTCTAAAGGGACTAAAATCCTAATGTTAAAAGTTGCTTAAATATCGAAAAGTGCTACTATATTTATAGTGACAAAGTATTTTCAGCGAAGCTGAGGTTTCGACAGAATGAATGCTTACCGTTACTCGTACTTACCGTCGTACATATTAATCAAACCCGCCAAAATAGGCACAATCTGTGTTCCCAATTGTAAGCTAAAACTATTAAAGGAAAAACAAAATCATAAGTAATGTATATGTTCAAAAGAATAGAAAAATCTCTTCAGGTATATAACAAATATATATATATATATATATATATATATATATATATATATATATATATATATATATATATATATATATATAATATATATATATATATATATATATATATATATATATATATATATATATATATATATATATATATATATATATATATATATGAAGTCGACCGTATGCTATTTGCTTCTTACACAACGCCAGCTTTTGACCCTGCTTCGATGACTTTTTTACAGGTGGCTGAGGTGAGGAACGTCGACTTGTAGGTGCCGTTGACGGTGGCTCTAGTGAAGATGGCGTTGCAGACAATGTTGTTGCCGTTGTTTGCGGTGATGTTGGCGATGCCGGCAAAAGCGCACTGATCGACGACGCGGGCGCCGTTCAAGATTCTCGCGGAGACCTGGCATACTGGCATAGAATTGTGAGAATAGTGGATAAAACTGACTCGTTAAATTGTGAAAATAGTGCACTGTCATAGAATTGTGAGAATAGTTGATAAAACTGACACGTTGTTAAATTGTGAAAATAGTGCACTGTCATATAATTGTGAAAATAGTTGATGCATCGCGCACACTGTCATATAAGTGTGGAAATATCTGATTATACTTTTGTGAAAATAGTTGGTGTTATGTACACACTGTCCTAAAATTGTGAAAATATGTAAAAAAAACTGTTACGTTGTTAAATTGTGAAAATAGCCGATGCTTTTTTTTCACACAGTTATATAATTGCGAAAATAGTTGCTGAATCGTGTACTCTGTCATATCAGTGTAGAAATAGTTGATTAAACTTACAAGTGAAAATTACTCACTGTCACAAAATTGTAAAATATTTGATATTACTCACACATTGTCATATAATTGTGAAAATAGTTTATAAAACTGACAGTCTGTTAAATTATTTTCATCGTATATTGTCATATAATCGTGAAAATAGTTGATGCTACCTACACACTGTCATAATTAATTGTGTTAACAATTGCTACCACTTACAATTTGTCATATAATTGTTAAAATACTTTTAAAAACTGGCATTCTGCTAAATAATTTCGATGACACACTGTCATGTAACTGTGAAAATAGTTTATAAAGTGTGACAGTGTGGTTTAAAATGTGAAGATAGTTGATGAAACTTACTTCCTGTTACATAATTTTTATGACACAATTTAAAATAAATTGTGAAAATCATTAATGAAAAACAAAACGGTTAATAAATTGCGAAAATTGTTGATGAAACTAACATTGTGTTTGAATGTTGTCAAATTGTAAATAGTCGTTGAAGCTGACAAAACTGTTGTTTAGTTGTGAACACGAATAGTTGTTTAGTTATGTCAAAATTTAGAACTATTTACACGAATAAATTATGGTAATTATCTTAGAATAAGGTTAGTGCTTTAGAATCAATTTATATGTAATGTATGAGACAAATCACTTTGTTACCATAATACTTACCTGGTGATGTTTGTTTTATTTTAGTACTTTATATGTCAACTGGTTTGTATTCATTTTTAGTAAATGTCAGATCGTAAAGAATTTTAGATTTAAACTACTAGTTCACAACACAATGGCGTTTTAGGTTACTTTTCACTAGCCGTCTTATCCTTATGGTCAAGTTTTAGCATCAGTTATAGAGTAAGGGTTATGTTTAAGGGTTATCAGTAGCAATGAATTCCAATCTTCTAATCACACGTTTCGTAACTATGACAAATAGCTTTAAAAAGTGCAATATGTACCTTTAGGTGTAATTTGAAGATTGATTTTGTAATCCATAATTCAATTACACATTCTAATTTGTTAATTTTAAGAATCGGTTTGCTAGCAATTAAAAGAATAGTCCCACACTGTTGATTAGCGAGAATGCCTTATGGCCAATTTGGTCTACGTCCATTTGGCAATTTTTGTTGTCAGTGTCAGGAAATAATAAGTAAACATTAGATTTTTTTTTTAAAAATAGACATGTATTAAGAAAAACTTTTACTTACGTGATGGTGGAGGGGTTGTAATGGGAGTTGTTGTGGTGGTGGTGGTTGTTGTGGTTGTTGGTGTAGTAGTTGTGGTTGTTTGGTGTTGTTGTTGTAGTTTTAGTTGTTGTGGTTGTAGGCGTGGTTGTGGTAGTGGTGGGTGTTGTAGTTGTGGTTGTAGGCGTTGTTGTTGTTGTCTTAGTAGTTGTGGTTGTTGGTGTGGTTGTTGTAGTTGTGGGTGTAGTGGTTGTTGTTGGTGTGGTTGTTGTGGTTTTGGTTGTAGTTGTTGTCGGTGTGGTTGTTGTGGTGGTGGGTGTAGTGGTTGTTGTAGGTGTAGTTTGTTGTGGTTTTAGTTGTAGTT